>NC_089516.1:3164705-3167205 GCF_036850995.1 Saccopteryx leptura | reverse complement strand
GAGAAGTGCCCATTTGCTTCTCCACCCCCACCTTCCTCTCTGTCTCTCTCTTCCCCTCCCGCAGCCAAGGCTCCATTGGAGCAAAGATGGCCCAGGCGCTGGGGATGGCTCCTTGGCCTCTGCCCCAGGCGCTAGAGTGGCTCTGGTCATGGCAGAGCGATGCCCCGGAGGGGCAGAGCATCGCCCCCTGGTGGGCAGAGCGTCGCCCCTAGTGGGTGTGCCGGGTGGATCCTGGTTGGGCGCATGTGGGAGTCTGTCTGACTGTCTCTCCCCGTTTCCAGCTTCAGAAAAATACAAAAAAAAAAAAAAAGAGTGAGTCTTAGACAGATGGAACAGAGGGAGTCTGGTCACTTTTTAAAAAAAAAATAAAACATCGTTCAGACTTAAATATAAATAAAACAGAAATAATGTAAGTTATTTATTCTTTCTCTGCGGACCGGTACCAAATGGCCCACGGCCCGGGGGTTGGGAACCACAGCCTTAGAAAACACAGGGTCTGGCGTGTAGCATCTTGTGTTACAGGCATCATATGCACTGCCCTCCCTGATTCCCCAAAAATAAGACCACCCCCCCGAAAATAAGACCTAGTGCAATTTTTTTTCAAGCTTAGAAATATAATGCCGCCCCTGAAAATAAGACCTTTAGGAGCAAAAATGAATATAGGGCATTGTCTTATTTGGGGGGAAACAGGGTAGATGGTTGTACGTGGAAACAGAGTCACGAGGAATTCTTGATGGAATGCAGAGTTTGGCTGGTGACGCTGCTGTTTGTGAGGACATGACTACAGTCCATTCATAAATGTAGATTTTCTGTTCGACAATAAATGTGAATTCTTGTTCGGGGAAAAAGAAGACATCCCCTGAAAATAAGACCTAGCGCGTCTTTAGAAGCAAAGATTAATATGAGACGTTGTCTGGTTTGGGGGGAAACACGGCATTTTCAGGGTCACTGCCGATCACAGATTTTGTAATGAAACGGCAACACAGCTTGGCCTGTGAATAAGTCTTTTTGCATGCGCCACGCTCTCAAAACATCCTGAGCCCGCATATCAGTCGTCTGTGCCTGCGTTCAGGCAAGTGCAGACGAGCAAAGTCAAAAAATGCAAATCTCACCCATTGCTTCACTCCAGACTACCCTATTTATTCAGCACCTGTGGTGGAGTGATTACTACACAGAGAGGCTACGTGTTGACAATTCGCCAGAAGGACCGGGTTCCTCTCTGCCTCTGCCGCAGGTTTTGATGCGATTAAAGTGACCGGGTCCTTTTTTTCCCCTTGGCAGGCAGGTCTCGAATCTCCCCTGACCCCATTTCTGAGAAATCCGAGAACTGGGGGGAGAAGAACATTGTCCATCAAGCGCGCATTGAAGGACAACCTTATAAGAAGTTAAAAAAAAAAACCCAGCCAGGCTCATTGGTATGAAGAAGAGCTAAATCATTTCCTTAAAATTGGGTGACCAAGTTCAACGATTTGACACATATTTATTTCAATTCATTTCTTTTTTCTTTTCTTTTTCTTTTTTTTTGTATTTTTCCGAAGCTGGAAACAGGGAGAGATAGTCAGACAGACTCCCGCATGCGCCCGACCGGGATCCACCCGGCACGCCCACCAGGGGGCGATACTCTGCCCCTCCGGGGCGTCGCTCTGCCATGACCAGAGCCACTCTAGCGCCTGGGGCAGAGGCCAAGGAGCCATCCCCAGCGCCCGGGCCATCTTTGCTCCAATGGAGCCTTGGCTGCGGGAGGGGAAGAGAGAGACAGAGAGGAAGGGGGGGTGGAGAAACAAATGGGCGCTTCTCCTATGTGCCCCGGCCGGGAATCGAACCCGGGTCCCCTGCACGCCAGGCCGACGCTCTACCACTGAGCCAACCGGCCAGGGCCAGTCAGCCTTCTCAACCGCCAGTTCTACTGGGGAGAGGTCACGGTGCGACAATCCTTAAATTATCATAAATATCCATTAAAGGTTCTTATTAATCTTGACATGCATATGATGGAGGGTTTTTTTTTTTTTTTTTTTGCTGTTGTTGTTAGGAAAATTAATAATGCATAAGAATTGCAGAAGGCCAACTGCCTCTGTCTCCCGTCCACATTGAGGGCCTCCTCTGGATGCAGAGCACACAGAATCGAGGCAAGACGGAGCCTCGATTGGGAATGAACATTCAACGCAGGTTCTCAGCGGCGCCACACAAGCATGCACGGCACACTGACCGGGGTACTGGAGGACTCCCAGGAACGGGGCAAGTGGAGGAACGACGACGGTCGTGGTGGCAGGTGGTCTGGCTTCTCTGTGGGGTTCTAGACCCGCACACTGTGGGGAGTCGGCCACAGGACACCCAGATGTGCACACCCAGGAGCGCTGTTCGAGAAGTGACCCCCCCACAGACACACAGAACGTTAGCCCAGCAAGGACCTGGGTCAGGGTGTCAGGATGTGTGGGGACGAGAGGGACAGGCCACTGGGTCTCTCCTGAGTGGGAAACGGAGCTCCTCTGAGAAAGTATCT
>NC_089516.1:3134705-3162205 GCF_036850995.1 Saccopteryx leptura | reverse complement strand
CCCATCATCCCTGCCCCACGCCTGGGACGGAAACTCCCAGGCCCTCCTGTCTCTGCCCCAAGTCACACACGTCGGCGCCCAGTTACTGAGAGGCTGCCCAGGTATCGCGTGGTCCACTGGGTCTTGGGAAGAGGTGCTGGAATCATGGAGGGGATAGAAGACGGGGTGAAGGACTTATGTCTCAGTACGCAAGGACCCGGCCGGCAGACTCCCAGATGCCCTGGTCACTCACACCCAGGGACTGGCACTCTCCCTGGTGTGTGGGCTGACTCATCACTTGGCTCTAACAAAAAAGAACATAACAGAGGTGGTGAGACATCCCCTCCCCTCCTTTGCTGATGGAAGATCATGGCTTCATCCTGCTCTTGTTCTCTCCTGTGCTCTGAGCTCACACATTCTGAGAGGCTGCACATTGCAGACAGGACCCACCCGTGGGGACAGAAACTGAGAGAGGCATCTGTGCAAGGTCTGGGAAGGAAATGAACTTCCCAACGATCACACCAGCGTAGAGACCTCTCCTGCCCCAGTCAAACCTTCAGATGACACCACAGCCCTGCTGACGCACTGCTTGTAGCTTTCCAGATGACAGGAACGAAAAGGCCCACTTAAGCTGAGCCTGATTCCTCACCCACTGCGGCTGAGAGATAATAAATGTGTGTCACTGTCACACCATAAGTTTGTGGCATCTTGTGGTGCAGCGCTGCTCAACACAGACAGTGAAGGCGTGCGCTATTTCTGTGTCTATGTAAGTGACACTGAGGAACACGTACTGGTCATGCTTGGCATGACTGGACGCCTTCACACTGCCGACGACCTGGAAGTCACACTGCCTCAGACCGCACCAGCGTCTGATAAAGTTTCATCACGTTATTGTAGACCAGGGGTCCCCAAACTACGGCCCGCGGGCCACATGCGGCCCCCTGAGGCCATTTATCCAGCCCCCACCGCACTTTTGGAAGGGGCACCTGTTTCATTGGTGGTCAGTGAGAGGAGCATAGTTCCCATTGAAATACTGGTCAGTTTGTTGATTTAAATTTACTTGTTCTTTATTTTAAATATTGTATTTGTTCCCATTTTGTTTTTATACTTAAAAATATGTGCAGTGTGCATAGGGATTTGTTCATAGTTTTTTTTCTACTCCAGCCCTCCAACGGTCTGAGGGACAGTGAACTGGCCCCCTGTGTAAAAAGTTTGGGGACCCCTGTTGTAGACGATACTCAACTCCCTGGACAAACGCCCGTAAGGCCCAGCGCTTGACCCCGCACACGAACGCCGAGGCGATCAGGCCCATTTGCTGAGCTCAGGTCATTCGCCGTTGGTGGCGGGAGACGGAATAATCAGACCCGACAGTGCAATGTGGCACGGAGTAAGGCACTGGATCGGAGCACAGTAATGGACGCAACATTCGGATAATAGCTTCAAGGGAACAAAGTAAGTGCCGAGTCCCTTTATGGAGATCGAGTTTGTGTTTTGAAAACTGATTGAGCTGTGGGGGGGGGGGGGCATATCTCAGTTGGTTAGAGCATCACCTCGACATGCTGAGGTTTCGAGTTCAATCCCAGGTCAGGGCACACACGAGAATCAAACAATGACGTCATGAATGAGTAGAACAATAAATTTATTCTTTCTTTCTTTCTTTCTTTCTCTCTCTCTCTCTCTCTCTCTCTCTCTTTCTTTCTTTTCTATTTTTCTGAAGCTGGAAACGGGGAGGCAGTCAGACAGACTCCCACATGCGCCCGACCGGGATCCACCCGGCACACCCACCAGGGGGCGACGCTCTGCCCATCTGGGGCGTCATTCTGCTTCAACCAGAGCCATTCTAGCACCTGAGGCAGAGGTTACAGAGCCATCCTCAGCGCCCGGGCCATCTTTGCTCCTATGGAGCCTTGGCTGCAGGAGGGGAAGAGAGAGACAGAGAGAAAGAAGAGGGGGAGGGGTGGAGAAGCAGATGGGTGCTTCTCCTATGTGCCCTGGCCGGGAATCGAACCCGGGACCCCTGCACGCCAGGCCGACGCTCTACCACTGAGCCAACCGGCCAAGGCCATCTTTTCTTTTCTTTTCTTTTCTTTTCTTTTCTTTTCTTTTCTTTTCTTTTCTTTTTCCTTCCTTCCTTCCTTCCTTCCTTCCTTCCTTCCTTCCTTTCTTTCTTTCTCTCTCTCTTTCTTTCTCTCTTTCCCCCCTTCCTTCCTTCCTTCCTTCCTTCCTTCCTTCCTTCCTTCCTTCCTTCCTTCCTTCCTTCCTTCCTTCCTTCCTTCCTGCCTTCCTCTTTCTCCCTTCCTTCCTTTTCCTCTCCCTCTTCCTCTCCCTCTCAAAATCAATAAATATGAATTTTAAAAAATGACCGACCTTTTGTAGAAAGCGGAACAGCCCCTGAAGATGTCCACACCCTCTTCCCTTGAACTTGGAAACACACCAAGTCGCACGACCATTGTATCCGCAGACGTAACTAAGGTTCCTGACGCTGAGGTCCAGCGGGAACCCTGAACTCTCCAGGGCGGGTCCAGTCCGATCAGATGACCCGCACGGAGCAGGGAACCTTTTCCAGCCGGCCTGGGAGAGTCGGGGCAGAGGCAGGAGAAGGAAGCAGAGCTGTCCGAACAATGAGAAGGACTCTGGGCGCCGTTGTCGGTTTGGCAAGAGAGGAGGCAGTGGCCAGCAAGGACTGCAGTGGCCACAGGACCTCAGGAGGACCCCTGGCTGAGGGCCACCCAGGGCGTGGGAAACCCAGTCCTAAAACCGAAAGGAGCCGAAAGCTGCCCACGACGTGAGTGAGTCCGGAAGGGGGATGTGTCTCAGAGCCGTCCGCACCTTGACTGCATGCAGTTGATGAAACCCAGCGGAGAGAGCCCATTCCACGCCCCCAGCCCTCACCCCGACCCACCGGACCGTAAGGCGCTTGATGCGGGACGCCTTCAGTTGCTCACTTTGCAACAATTCTTTTCCACGGCGGCCGATAAGACACACACGCACTTCAACGGGGGAAAGGGAGAAAAGTCACTCCAGAGAGCAGGATCTGTTAGGAGCCGAGACACACGGCCACGACCGGTGAAAAAATAAATAAACAGCCCGTTTATCCACTGCGGTTAGAACATAAAACAACACGTTGAGATAGACGGGAAGGTGAGGTCAGGGAGCGGGAGTGGAGAAAGACAGTCCCAGGCTGTGTCTGCGGAATGGAGCGGGTAAGACGCTGTCAGGCGGGCACTTGATCTGCAAGGGTCCGGATAAGGGATGACAGGACCCCAAGCTGAAAGAGCAGCACTGGGCATCGACAGAAGTGCACAGGTTCAAGAGATATTTCCAAAGTGGACCCAACAGGGCTCGATAGAAATCAGATGAAGGCTCGGGAAGGGAGGAAAGGGTGACTTCAATATTTGGAGGCCGGATCAATCGGGGGCCGGCAATGAGATTAAGCGAGTGTTCAAGAGAGGCTCTGTGTGTTCTCTCCCCGCCTCGGGGACAAGGGGGAGGTTAATGAATTCTGCTCCGGATGTGCTGAGTTTAAAGAGTCCAGCGAGGAAGTTATAACACCGACTGACTGCCTCTTCCAAGTCCAGGCCACAGCTGGAGCGAGGAGTTCGTTGGGGGTCATTTCTAAGAGGAAGCAGTCTCAGACAGGGACAGGGTAGAGGACGAGAGGGGGGGACAGTCATGGGACAGTCATACACTTCACACAGTGTCCCCCCCCAATAAGTCCTGTCTCCACCTGGCACCACACACAGGGGTGACTATGTTATTGACTATATAGTTCCCGTGGCTGGACTCTCTACATCCAATCTGTGGTCCTCAATTCCTTCACCTTTCCAAAAAACAGTACCGAATGCACAGTGTAATTCAGGGGTCCCCAAACTTTTTACACAGGGTGGCCAGTTCACTGTCCCTCAGACCGTTGGAGGGCCGGACTATAAAAAAAACTATGAACAAATCCCCATGCACACTGCACATATCTTATTTTAAAGTAAAAAAACGGGAACAAATACAATATTTAAAATAAAGAACAAGTAAATTTAAATCAACCAACTGACCAGTATTTCAATGGGAAGGAACTATGCTCCTCTCACTGACCACCAATGAAAGAAGTGCCCCTTCCGGGAAGTGCGGCAGGGGCTGGATAAATGGCCTCAGGGGAACGCATGTGGCCCGCGGAGCCGTAGTTTGGGGACCCCTGGTGTAATTGATACATAAAGTTTGAATTCCACCAAGGGAGAGGTGAGCAAGCTCCAGGGGGAATCCTGACAGTTAATAGGAAGCTAGCAGGGGTCAGGACAAGGGGGGAGTAGAAGAAAAGAAAAGAAAAGAAAAGAAAAGAAAAGAAAAGAAAAGAAAAGAAAAGAAAAGAAAAGAAAAGAAAAGAAAAGAAAAGAAAAGAAAAGAAAAGAAAAGAAAAGAAAGGGGAAGGGAAGGGAAGGGAAGGGAAGGGAAGGGAAGGGAAGGGAAGGGAAGGAAAGGGAAAAGAGATGTTTCCTCAAAGGATAGAGACCGATGGGACTTGGGACAGCTGATGTCACAGAGCCATGCCGGGAGGTCTTCAAAAGTAAGAGTTGGCCCGCAGTGGCAGATACCGTGGGGAACTCCATGAGAACGAACGTGGAGAGAGTGTACTCAAGTTCGCAACAAAAAAAAGCCCACTGGGCGCCTTGGGGAGAGGTCCAGGCGGACAACAGAAGGCGGAGCCAGGGAGGCAGGGCTGGAGGAACCCTGGCGAGCGGTGACCGTGAGGAGGAAGACAGAGGGACGGCGGCGAGGGAACCGGAAAGCTCCAGAGCCCGGCAGAAGCTCCGGGGAGCCTGTGGAAGGAGTCCCCCCGAGGCAGGAATGAAGTTGAGCGCTGCGAGGCTACAGAAGACGCAGCCTGGAAACGCTTGTTAAGTGTGTCGGCCAATAGAACTCCCTGTTCCCAGAGCAGGGAGGGTGCAGAGAGCAGGGAGGGGCAGAGACCTGACACCAGGGGCCCATCGTGAGCACAGCTGCTGTCCGGAACGGGGGCACACAGTGCAGTAAAGACGCAAAGTCTATCAGAGTGCAGACGAGGGTGCTTGATGTTTGTGGATGGCCAAAGACTGTTGCAAAGTGAGCGTGCATACCGTCTAGATATTGCGAACACTCTGATTGTGTGTGTGTGTGTGTGTGTGTGTGTGTGTGTGTGTGTGTGAGTGTGTGCATCCCTTCACATTATAACCTTCCAGGCGCAAAATCCTCAGCACCTCAACAGTGGTGAGTTCCACTTCCACCGGTCGGTCGTACCAGCTCAGTCAAAACCACCCACTTGGCCCTGGCTGGTTGGCTCAGCGGTAGAGCGTCGGCCTGGCGTGCGGGGGACCCGAGTTCGATTCCCGGCCAGGGCACATAGGAGAAGCACCCATTTGCTTCTCCACTCCCCCCCCCCGTTCCTCTCTGTCTCTCTCTTCCCCTCCCGCAGCCAAGGCTCCATTGGAACAAAGATGGCCCGGGCGCTGGGGATGGCTCCTTGGCCTCTGCCCCAGGCGCTAGAGTGGCTCTGGTCGCGGCAGAGCGACGCCCCGGAGGGGCAGAGCATCGCCCCCTGGTGGGCAGAGCGTCGCTCCCTGGTGGGCAGAGTGTCACCCCCTGGTGGGCGTGCTGGGTGGATCCCGGTCGGGTGCATGCAGGAGTCTGTCTGACTGTCTCTCCTGTTTCCAGCTTCAGAAAAATACAAATTAATTAATTAATTAATTAATTAAAATTAAAAAAAAAAAACCACCCACTGAGCGTTCATGGAAGAGCTTTGCTGCCTCGCCATGTGACCCTGCTCCCTACACTGTTGGAGTTCGCCTGCCCTAGGTAGAGCTTCCTCTTTCTTTTTCCTGTAGGGTTACCCTCTCCCCAGCAAGATCCAGCAGGGGTCATCCGGTGTGGTCTTCGTGTAACATCAGCCTCATGGCTGTTCCGGGGGACAGCTGGGGCTCTTAGATGGAAGAGAGACCAATGCACGTGCAGAAGACACGCCATGTAACATTCTCATTTCCTTCAGCTTAACATACAAGCTAGCCTGTGCTCGTGCATCTCCCTGAGTGGGGGCATCATGGAGTGTAAGTGTGTGTCATCTAACCCACCTGGAATGTGTCCACTGCCATTGTGATATTGAATAACTCACTTATGCGGGGGTTTTTGCAAGGGGACTGTCCTACCTCAGTCTCAATTTCCACATGTAGAAAACAGGAATAAATTAGTTCATTTCTTTCTTTCTTTTTTTTTTTTTTTTTTTTTTGAGAAATAGTGGAGTCAATAAAGAAATAACAAAGTACAGAATGTTTTTTGAATATTGCCTGATAAGCAATAAATATTGGCTAATTTTGATTTAAAATAAAGGGGTTTTTTGTGTTTTTTTTTAATTTTTTAAAAAAATTTTTTTATTTATTCATTTTAGAGAGGAGAAAGAGTGAGAGTGAGAGAAAGAGAGAGAAGGGGGGAGGAGCAGGAAGCATCAACTCCCATATGTGCCTTGACCAGGCAAGCCCAGGGTTTCGAACCGGCGACCTCAGCATTTCCAGGTTGACGCTTTATCCACTGCGCCACCACAGGTCAGGCCAAATAAAGGTCTGTGGTTTTTTTTTTTGGTAAGTGTCAGGTGTCCTCTTCACAGAACTCGGCTGGGAAAGACGGTGCATGTGTCGTTGTGAGAGTTCACGGAAACCTCATGGACCACAAGAAGGAAATGAAGACTAGCCCGCCGCTAGGGGAATCGGAAACGGAGCTCCTGCTTTTGTAGAAAGACGTCCTTTCTTCTCTGCCTTCTTTCCTTTTCAGCTCTTCTTCTTCTCTGCTCTCTCTTCCTGTCGCTCTGTTCTGTCCCCTCTACCTGCCACTGTCCTGTGTGTACCTGGATCCTCTCTCATACCTGCAGCCACCTGGGGGTCCCACTGTCGCCCTGGGATCAGACTCCTCATGATGTGTCGGCTGGAGCTCCTCCAGACACATGCCTAATTTTTCAGGTACCCGAGTTCAGGCTCTCAGCTGGTCTGAGGTTCCCGAATTCACACTCTTAGCTGGTGTGAGGTTCCCAAGTTCACAACCTTGGCTGGTCCAGCCTCTTGCCCTCATCCCCAGCTGCACAGACCACACACATTCCTCATGTGCCCAGAGATGCATCTACTATGACTGTGTGTTCCCACTCCCAGCTGCTTGTGTGTGTAGCTGGGGGCCCTGAGGGCAGGTAAGAGGGGGGATTACCTAGTTCAGAAGAGGCCATGGCCCTTGACTGGGGACTCTGGTCACGGTCTTTGTGGCAGAGAGCTCTAGGTAGAGTCACTGCCTGGAAATGCACCTAGGGCATGCCGTCCCACATGGGATTGATGGCCCCCGCTCCCCCCTGCCGGCCATCATTTATTTGACTGTGGACACTGTCACATGGTGCCCGGAGTCAGCCAGGAGAAAGGAGGCAGGGTTGTCACTCCTCAGAGATCTATGCTTTGGCCGCGATGTCGTAACTCAAGACAGCGACCCCTTCGCTGCACCTGCCCCGGCTTCTCGTTTACAACTCGAATGCGATGTAAACTTGCCGTGCGTGCGTACGACAGGACACCAGCCTCTCGCCAGGAAGCTTGGCACACAGGGAGGCGGGAGGGGGTCGGGGAGCGCCCACGGCCAGCTGAGCACTTCTGTACAAGTGTCACCCACCCCTCCGTCATCCCGGGAGGGACAGGGGCCTCTAGTCCCCAGGGATGCTTTTGTTCCCTGAGGGGAGACTCCAGGTACAGTCTTCCCTGGTCTCCTCTGAGCCCCTGCAGTGTGCCTCCCTGAAACCTGAGGTCTCGCTTCTGCCTCGTACAGAATATCGTTCGGAGGGGGTGGTCTATATTCCGCCTCTCCCACAGAGAGGCCTGAGCGTCGCTCATCAGCCCAGCAGCATGTGGGCTGACCCGCTTTAATCACACAGCCTTGTGCTGCCGTATCGGCCGTCCCCTGGCCCCGCACAGGCTGGGGCATCGCCACCGAGCCGCAGCCTAGCTGCTGGGGTTCAAGGTCTGAGAAAAATGTGTTGGCCCCTTTCTTAAAAACCTCTCAGTGCTGGGGTCTTCATGCACAGCCCTCGTCTTCCTCAGGAGCACACGCGAAAGCACACTTGAGCACACAGGGACCCACACGCAGACACACACACACACACACACCAGCACACAGACACACACACACACCAGCACACAGACACAGCCCCACGAACGCAGTTGCCAGCCTGCAGACTAGCCTCTCCCCCTCCTCTCCTTTTTTTTTCTATTCTTTTTTTTATTCATTATAGAGAGGAGAGAGAGAGAGAGAGAGAGAGAAGGGAGGAGGAGCAGGAAGCATCAACTCCCATATGTGCCTTGACCAGGCAAGCCCAGGGTTTTGAACCGGCAACCTCAGCATTTCCAGGTCGATGCTTTATCCACTGCGCCACCACAGGTCAGGCACCCCTCCTCTCCTTGTGCCTCTCCGGCCGCCTCCCTCGAGTTCTTCCTCCGTGTCACCCACCCACTGAAAACTGCCTTCTCCATGCAAAATGCTCGCTGGTCCATCGACAAAAATGATCCCGCCCTCGTGTTCACAGGATGAGCATACAATGCTGTACAGGCAGCAAGACTGATGTCACACTGAAATATTATAAGTCGCTAGGGAGGGGAGTAGAGGCCGCCGCCGGCATCTCGATATCTCTTTGACCTCCTTTCATAATTACAGTGTTGCCATCTGAGCAGGCAGCCACCCTGCTAAAGACTACATTTCCCAGACTCCTCTGCTGCATGGTCGGGGGTCATGTGACAGCAAGCCAGCCAATGAGAGTCTGAGATTGTCCAACTCCCCACACACAAGGTTGTAGAGCAGGGGTCTGGAACCTATGGCTCGTGAGCCAGATGTGGCTCTTTGGATGGCTGCATCAGGCTTGCAGACAAATCTTTAATAAAAAATAATAATAAGGCCCTGGCCGGTTGGCTCAGCGGTAGAGCGTCAGCCTGGCGTGCGGGGGACCCGGGTTCGATTCCCGACCAGGGCACATAGGAGAAGCGCCCATTTGCTTCTCCACCCCCCCCTTCCTCTCTGTCTCTCTCTTCCCCTCCCGCAGCCGAGGCTCCATTGGAGCAAAGATGGCCCGGGCGCTGGGGATGGCTCCCTGGCCTCTGCCCCAGGCTCTAGAGTGGCTCTGGTCGCGGCAGAGTGACACCCCGGAGGGGCAGAGCATCGCCCCCTGGTGGGCAGAGTGTCGCCCCCTGGTGGGCGTGCCGGATGGATCCCGGTCAGGCGCATGCAGGAGTCTGTCTGACTGTCTCTCCCCGTTTCCAGCTTCAGAAAAATACAAATAATAATAATAATAATAATGTTAAAAATAGAAAACATTCTCATGTATGACAATCCATTCATTTCCTACCGCTCATGTTCATGGTTGCGGGTGGCTGGAGCCAATCACAGCTGTCCTCCGGGGCAACACCACATTTTTATTGAATAATGCGTCACATACACGGGTCGTTGTATGGCTCTCACGGAATTACTTTTTAAAATATGTGGCGTTCATGGCTCTCTCAGCCAAAAAGGTTCCCGACCCCTGTTGTAGAGGGTGGGGGCATCTTCCCCCACTCTTCTCTTTTTCTGTTTCCCGGGAACTGGAATATCACGCGTTCATGACCTGTCTTGAAAATCAGCAACACCCAAAGGATGAACAAAGGACACTGTGAAAAGTTGGGACCCCTGACCGAGTGTTACTGAATGGGCGACCACCCAAGGTGCCTGTGCTGGGCAGTGGGGGACACAGCAGTGACCTCAGCCCATGAAGCTCCCGCTTGTGCGGAACTTACCATCCAGCGGGAGGCTGGAGGGACAGCAAGGCAGCCATCCTGTGGTCACAAGTGCCCTGAAGAAGAAGAACCCCACGTGGGGAGGAGAAATTGCTGAGTCAGAATGGGGGTGGCTGATCAGGGACATGTGAGCAGAGGTCATTACAGACTGGCCCAGCGACCTGGTTCCACACTTGGAAGGGGCTATGGGCAACCCCAGGCAGCCCCAACTTACAGGGAGCACTTGCACACGCTGGGGAGAGCCACTGGGCTTGGTTTGAGGGCCCCACCCTGATACGTAGATATCAGAAAGTGGGCAGACACGTCTCCATTAGAAGACTCGGGTGTCTATGCCGCTAGAGCCCTTCCTGGCTGCGTTACCCCTCACCGTGGAGCCTTCAAACTCTATTTTACAGCCTCTGACATGTCCTGGGAGTTAATCTCCTTTAATATAACTTACAACATATGACTGCAGCCAAGAATCCGTCGTGCCGCTGACGTTGATTTCTCAAGTACAAGGTTTTATGAAATCCACTATTCCCATGGGCCGGGTGGTGACGCCGGTCTCTCAAAACATTCTCTGCTGAACGATGGCCAAACTGTTGCTCAGAGAGCTTAAAGCCGTGGCGCGCCGTGGTCTCCCACACGACACTGATGTGCTTGTTCACGCACATCCAAATGGCGTGGACGCAGTCAACGGCCAGTTGCCCAGGTCATCCAGGGCGACTGTGTTTGGTACCCTCAGTAAAATGAGGATGCAGATAGAAATGTGTGTAGAGGACTTACAGACACTCTGACAACCTGCAGATTATACATGAGAGTCTGGGCTGCACAGTATATGCAAAATCTGTATGCTAGTACCCTATACTAGACAGTGTCTTTTCTTCTCCCTCATTTTGGACATCTGGTCAACCACCATGCCCCCGTCTACGTCCTACTCTAAAGAATTCACAAATCTGCCCACGTTTCCCATTTCCCACGGCCACGCCTCATCATCTCCTGCCTACACTCTGGAAGTAGTCCTCTAAGTTATGAACCCCAGCTCCCCTCCCCCACCGACACCGCTCTGTTCTTCTCTGCGCCCAACGACAAAAAGACTTTCAAATGTTATTAACCTTCTTCCCTGCTTAAAATCCTCTGACAGTTTCCCTACGTCACTTTTTTTTTCTTTTTAAATTATAGCCGAGGTACAATATTATATCAGTTCCAAGTGAAACGTATAACCCCGTGACTAGACACTTATAGAACCGAAGAAGTGATCACCCGGATAAATCCGGTCCTTCTCTGACACCAGCCCTAGTTATTATCTACAGTATTGTTGACCGTATGTGCTGTGCTGTGCTTGACTTCCTCGGGACTGCTCTGTAATTACCAATCTGTACTTCTCAATCCCTTCAGTTTTTCACCCATTTCTCCCGCCCCCCCTCCCATCTGCCAACCGTCAAAATGTTCTGTTTCTGTGAGTCTGTTTCATTTCTGCTTATTTATTTAATTTGTTTTTGAGATTCCGCAGAGAAGCGAGACCATCTGGTATCTGTCTTTCTCAGTGTGACTTCTTCACGCAGCAGAAAACCCTCTAAGTCCATCCACCTAACGTCTTCAGAATACAGGCCAAGTCCTTCTACGAGACTTTCCCAACCGTGCTCCTTGCCTGACTCTAGCTCAGCTTCCCTACCCTCTTTCAACCCCAGGCATGAACCTGACATGCTCTGTAATGGCTCATTTCATATCTCCACCTGACTGCACACCGGGTGACCCACAGACCAATGAGCCTTGGGACACACGTGAATTTTCAGGCCATTGCGTTAGGAGGGGCTTCGTACAAAGCATTATTGTGAAAATTGCTGACTGAGACATGACCATTTTCAAGCTAAAGCCTGGGACAGAGTCGATACACATCTCTGAGGGTCCAAAGCTATGTTTCTCTGCTTCCTGGGCTTACACAGAGCAAGGCACTAGCAGCGGAGAGTTCAAGGCCCAGGACTGCCAACACATTGCCTCAAGACCAAGGGACTGCCTGACCTGTGGTGGCACAGTGGATAAAGCGTCGACCTGGAATGCTGAGGTCGCCGGTTCAAAACCCTGGGCTTGCCTGGTCAAGGCACATATGGGAGTTGATGCTTCCTGCTCCCCCCCCCCTTTCTCTCTCTCTCTCTTTCTCTCCTCTAAAATGAATAAATAAATAAAAAAAAAAAGACCAAGGGACTGAGAAAAGAAAATGTCAATAAACCCATGACAGTCGAGGTCCGTTCCGAATCAGACCCACTGATAGCCACTCACTCCAAAGGATGTAAACGTTGACACTAACTAACCAAATCCTAGGGGGCCGAAGAAATGTTACTTTCCTCAGTCACCCAGATGACAAAGTCTGTGCGTGCCCGTTCTACGTAAACCTGCGTCCCTCTGTCACACGTGTCTTGCTGTTCAGCGAGTGAGTGAAAGCCAGTCACACCATTTGGGAGCCAGGGTTCTTTAGTCCAGAGGGATTGTAGGTTGCACTTGGGAAGTCGTAGCAATTCTTCAACACATTGAGCATTGGGGAAAACCATTTTGAGCCTTTTATCCCCAAATGCAAAAAAACCCAGCCTAGACGGTAAGAGAATAACTTACTCAATCACCTGGATGAAACGGGTGGAAAACACACACACACAATTCTTTTGCACTGTTTTCATGATTTAATTTTACGACCACAGTTTCATTATCATCGACGGACCCCCACAGCTGTGGTCTCTGGGGTACCTGAAAGCTGATTGTATGAAATACATCATTGGGAGTGATTTTAATGAGGCCAAGGTTCTATTCCTATTATTATCGATGAAGTTGAGTTAAGCTATTTTAAGTCTGCGTTATCTAAAAATAAAAATAAAAAATCACTTTTTCCTTCATGGTTGCAGTAGTTTTATCCCTAGAGCTACTTACGTTTGCATTTTTGATTTATTAGTGCTAAAAATCTAACTTTCCAAATACACTGATATATTGTTTGGGACCCGAACCTGGATAAGATTTGGAATCTGCTACCACAGGAAATTTGATGGGATGATTTGTTTATGTCAAAGTAGCCTGGAAAAAAAACAAACAAAAACAAAACAAAACAAAAACCTCCCCCCTAAAAGAAAAATGAGAAACTGTCCTTTGAAGAAAGAAGTAATCACAGTTGTCCATGACAAAAACCAGTCATTCAGTTGAATTTCTTAGATCAATGAGGAATCAAATAAATGATGTGTTTATAAATGGAGATCTTGATGATTGTTAAGGAATAATTACTCGGAAGAGAGTGGTTAGTACGTAGAGCAGGGGTCGGGAACCTATGGCTTGCGAGCCAGATGTGGTTCTTTTGATGGCTGCCTCTGGCTCGCAGACAAATCTTTAATTAAAAAAATAATAACATTAAAAATGTAAAACATTCTCATGTATTACAATCCATTCATTTCCTACCGCTCATGTTCATGGTTGCAGGTGGCTGGAGCCAATCACAGCTGTCCTTTGGGACAAGACCAGATTTTTTTTTTTTTTTGTATTTTTTCCGAAGTTGGAAACGGTGGGGGGGGCAGTCAAACGGACTCCCGCATGTGCCCGACTGGGATCCACCGGGCATGCCCACCAGGGGGCGATGCTCTGCCCCTCTGGGGCGTCGCTCTGTTGCAACCAGAGCCACTCTAGCGCCTGGGGCAGAGGCCAAGGAGCCATCCCCAGCGCCCGGGCCATCTTTGCTCCAGTGGAGCCTCGGCTGCGGGAGGGGAAGAGAGAGACAGAGAGGAAGGAGAGGGGGAGGGGTGGAGAAGCAGATGGGCGCTTCTCCTGTGTGCCCTGGCCGGGAATCGAACCCAGGACTTCCGCACGCCGGGCCGACGCTCTACCACTGAGCCAGCCGCCAGGGCCCTGGGATATTCTTCTCTTGAAGGCCATCACAGAGCTGGAGAACAATGGACTGAACTAGCAAATCAGGACACCACCAAGCACACTGTTCTTTCTGAGGTTCAAGTGCTCCCGGGTTGCTCAGAACCTTTGGCCCCTGGCGGAATCCTACCTGTGACAAGTTTTCCTTGTAACTGTGTAACTGAATTGATGGAGAAGAGAAATGGCAGACGATCTTCCTGGGCCATCTTCAGTGACGTCGACGTCATTTCCTTGCGCGTGCATTGAGAAAACCACTCATTTTATGAAGTAGCCTGTCACCTTGACCACCGACCCCTCCCTCTGTCTGCACATCCCGTTCACGTGTGACATTTGCCCTTTCTCCCTCTAAGGGTCAAGGTGTAGCCGTCGACCTCTCTTGCACGTGGATTTAGCCAGGGAAACTGTCCGGGCCCAAGAGAAAGCAGCCAACAGACAGCAGCAGAAACTTGCCAAGGATCTGAAATCTGGTCCAGACACTATCGGAGTTGCAGCCTTGGGGGCCAGCCTGGAGGAGGAGGAAGCCACATGGAGCGAGGCCCCAGCAGCTCCCCCTTCACAGACGAGGTGTGGCTGTCCATCCTCTGGTGACCGGTGCCCGAGGGAGTCCAGGAAAACCCCCTGAGCTGACATAGACAGGCAGGGCCACCCCACAGAGCCCAGGGAAGTGTCCACCCACCAAAGCAGGAGATAAAGAAGTGTGGATGGAGGGTGTCAACCCACTGGACATGCTTTCTATCTTCATTAAGTTCTTCTTCACTGCAGCGTGTCCGTAAAGTCACGGTGCACTTCTGACCGGTCACAGGAAAGAAACAAAAGACGAGAGAAATGTGAGATCGGCACCAAAGAAAAGGAAAACCCTCCCAGTTTCTGTAGGATGATGTGGCAGCATGTGCGCATGCGCAGACGATGACGGCACACCGTGTATACAGCGGAGCAGCCCACGGCCATGCCAGTCGAGATGTGGACGGTACAGAGGAAAGTTCAGTGTGTTCTGTGGCTCGCTCAGTTCAAATCCATGACCAAAGTGCCACGTGAATATCGGCGCGTTTATAACAAAGCGCCACCACATAGGAATAACATGACTCGGTGGGGTAAGCAGTTGAAGGAAACCAGCAGTTTGGTGGAGAAACCCCGTTCTGGTAGGCCATCAGTCAGTGACGAGTCTGTAGAGCAGGGGTCCCCAAACTACGGCCCACAGGCCACATGCAGCCCCCTGAGGCCATTTATCCGGCCCCCACCGCACTTCCGGAAAGGGCACCTCTTTCATTGGTGGTCAGTGAAAGGAGCACATTGACCATCTCATTAGCCAAAAGCAAGCCCATAGTTCCCATTGAAATATTGATCAGTTTGTTGATTTAAATTTACTCATTCTTTATTTTAAATATTGTATTTGTTCCTGTTTTGTTTTTTACTTTAAAATAAGATATGTGCAGTGTGCATAGGGATTTGTTTATAGTTGTTTTTTTTTTATAGTCCGGCCCTCCAACGGTCTGAGGGACAGTGAACTGGCCCCCTGTGTAAAATGTTTGGGGACCCCTGCTGTAGAGGCTATACGGGATAGCTACCTAAGGAGCCCTAAAAAAATCTGTGCGTGAGCCCACATCGAACTGCACTGAATAGGTATGAAACTGGGAGAGTTCTCCTTTGATTTGGTGCAGATTTCACATTTCTATCATCTTTTGTTGCTTTCCTGTGACCGGTCAAAAGTGCACCATGACTTTACGGACACACTGTATTTCCCTCGATGAAAACACATCCGCTTCCAAAAATATTACAGCCATTTGTGGAACATATCTTGACGCATTAAAATAGTTATTTTCTGCTGACAGGTGCCTATGCAAAATTTCTAAATATTGCAGTGACCGTTGTGTCTGAAGACTGGCCCGGTGGTGGACATTTCTGGGGCCTGGGGTTGAGGTCGTGAAGGGTTCAAAGGGGAGCACAGAGGTCCCTAACTCTGTCATCTTGAGTAAAATTCAACATATAGTCTTTCTACTTCTGTTTGAAATTTTCTACAACGTAGGGCTTTTGTTTTTGTTCTTAAATAGATACATGGTTAGCAGGTCCATTGCATTCTTTCTATTTTGTGTTCCCATTTGGCAACAGCAGAGAAAGGAAGGGGTTCTAAAATTTAAATTTTTGACCTGGCTGGTTTGCACAATAGTAGAGCATTGGCCTGGTGTGTGGGTGTCCTGGATTTGATTCCTGGTCAGGGCACACAGGAGAAGTGACCATCTGCTTTTTGACCACTCCCCCTTCTCATTCTCTCTCTCTCTCTCTCTCTCTCTCTCTCTGTCTCTCTCTCTTCCCTTCCTGTAGCCATGGTTCGATTGGTTTGAGCGCATCAGCCCCAGGTGCTGAGGATAGCTCCCTGGAGCTTCTGCCTCAGGCACTAAAAATAGCACCAGATGGGCAGAGAACCGGCCTCAGACTGGGGGGCTGCCAGGTGGATCCCAGTCAGGGACCATGTGGGAGTCTATCTCTCTATCTCCCCTCCTCTCACTTAAAGAAGAAAACAATGAAAATAAAAGTTAAATTTTAACCTGTGCCTCTCTCAAGAAACCCAAGTGCACCATTCTAAGCTTGGCTTCCAAGTGGTGGAGGCTTTGACAGGCACAGTAAAAGCCTCTCCCTTTCACCCTAATCCCGAGGCAACCCCAAGCAGATGATGAGCAAGCGATCTCTCCTAAGATCCCGTCCAGTGAAGAGATGCAATCAAAACGCGGTGCAGGGTCTGCGATGGACGCTCTCGTCCCAGCCTCCTGCTGGATGAAGACGTCTTCCTTGTAACACGCCGGAGGTGTTGGCAGCGAACGTGGACCACGAAGGCTTCAGAGTGCTGAAGCTCCCGTGCTGGAAACGAGTCCGCATTTCTCTGCCAAGGTTCAACAGAATCTGGGGCGAGGTGATTAACTCTCTCCCCTGACAAAGCTCGTGTGACGGTTCAGGAAAATATTCAACCAGCCGGGAAGGAGGTGGTTTGGGGGACCGTTCCTGTCCCCATTGCTTCTGGCCAACCGCAATTAAAAACAGTCGGAAGGATGCATTAAAATGTGTCGCCGTGCGGTGCTGCCGGGGACATTCTCTCGCCGGGCAATCCTCCCTCGTGAGGACGATTAACGCGTGTTCTGTAACCTAATCACATTGAATCGCAATGAGGCCTTGAAATTCAGCCGTCATGGTCTCCAGTTCTCAGACACCGGAATTACTTATGCTATACAAATCCAATTATTTTACGTTGGAACAAAATCCTCAAAATGAGCCGTTTAGGGCACTGTGAATTTGCTGGGTCCGATCATTTTCCTTCACTTGTTATGTAGACGTCTGTGGTCACACCGGAGAACATCGAGGGCTCGCCTAGGAGGTCTCTTAGCAAAGAGGACCGGTCCAATCCCACGTTAGGACCGAATGTCTCAGAACAGACAGGCAGTGCTAAGTCCCTGTGGCCACCACAGAGCCCACAGTAGTATGGCCGCCTGGGCTGCTATAGGAAAACTGTGTGTGATTGCCACGCATTTCTAGACAGGGCAGCGTGCCATCCAGCTATTCGGGACACTGCTGGTGCCGTCACAAGATCAGCCTAGAGCCCTGTCATCTCTTAGAAGCAACTTTGCATATTTCTAGGAAATGTATACAGAGCTGAGACGCACAGAGAGCATCTCTTGCTGAAAAATATGTTTTTGTTTTTTTTTCTTAAGTTAGAAGCAGGGAGGCAGAGAGACAGACTCCCACATGCGCCCGACCGGGGTCCACCCGGCACGCCCACCAGGGGGCGATGATCTGCCTATCTGGGGCGTCGCTCTGTTGCAATGGAGCCATTCTAGCGCCTGAGGCGGAGGCCATGGAGCCATCCTCAGTACCCGGGCCAACTTTGCTCCAATGGAGCCGTGGCTGTGGGAGGGGAAGAGAGAGATAGAGAGAAAGGAGAAGGGGAAGGGTGGAGAAGCAGATGGGTGCTTCTCCTGTGTGCCCTGGCCGGGAATTGAACCCGGGACTTCCGCACGCCAGGCCGATGCTCTACCACTAAGCCAACCAGCCAGGGCTGTACATTAGGGTTTAATATATTATATTTTCCTAGTACAAGTTGCCCTTTTCAGTACTGTCATGGAAAATAACAGCAAAATGATGTTTTAACCACCAGAATTCACTAAATGTTATTGGGGTGAAAGAAGAAACGGCAAACTTTATTCATGTGATAAAAGATCCAAAGATAGTTTTCTGTGGTTCAAAGTCCCAATAGCGAGATGTAAACAAGCGCTGATCTCCCCACTGTATACTCTTTCTACTTTATGCTGTCAAAAATGTTTACACACCATTAATTAAGCAGGATTACATGTGTTACATATTCAAAACTGCATTAAAGTATAGGGTTTGTTGTTGCTGTTACAGCAAAGGGAATTAACCGAACTTCAACAATGGTTATGACATTTCCCTGTGACCTATGATGTGAAGTTATCATGACCTTCCTAATACACACACACACAGTGGAATATTACATGGCCATGAAAAAGGATGGACTCTTACTGTCTGTGACAGCAAGGATGAACCTAGAGGGTATTATGCTCAGTGCAATTAGTCAGACAGAAAGACGTACTGTATGGTTTCACTTATATGTGGAATGTAAAAGAAATAGATAACAATAAACATAAATAACAGGTAATAACTAAATAAGACAGAAACACAGCCATAGATGTAAAGAAGAAGCTGATGGTTTCCAAAGTAGAAAGGGGTGATGAGGATAAGGGACACTTTTTTTTTTATAACAAGGCACTTTTGGCGAGCCCTACAAAAAACCAGCGGCAGGGTAATTTTGCCCTGCCTAGCCCTTTAATCATGGAGGTCAGGGTTTCCGTTATTTCGTACCCATCTCTGCACTTCTTATTTTTTTTTAAGTGAGAAGAAAGGAGATAGTGAGACAGACTCCCGCATGCGTCCCAACTGGGATCCACCAGGCAACCTGTCTGGGGCTGATGCTTGAATCAACTGAGGTATTTTTAGCACCTGGGGCTAATGCTCAGATCAACTGAGTTATCCTCAGTGCCAGGGCCACGCGTGAACCAGTTGAGCCCCTGGCTGTGGGAGGGGAAGAGAGAGAGAAGGAGGAGAGGATGTCCGGGAGGAGAAGCAGATGGTCACTTCTCGTGTGTGCCTTGACCAGGAGTTGAACCCAGGACGTCCATATACTGGGTGGACATTCTACCAGTGACCCACCTAGCCAGAGCCCATCTCTGCACTTCTAACCCCACCCTGTGATCCTTAGAGACTCCGTAACTATTCCCTGAACCAGTACTGGTCTTCTCCGTCACACAGTGTAGCAAACATGAGACCCGTCTGTTGAACTGCGGACTGTTTGTTTGAGAAACCAGAACACGAGAGCACGGAGTTCCTTCTTGCCAAGGGGACTTTATTTTACTTTCGCATTACCGTGACAGCCAGCGGTTAAGGAACCTTGACCAGACAAACTCAAAAGGCACACAACATGCTTAAGACGCCGAAGCAATGCAGTCCGTGTTTCCGGTTTCTTCTCTTCAGTGTCTGTGTCCCTCAGGACAATGCCAGGTCTGTTCCGTGGACCCTTAACCATGTCGAGGTGCGGGGTGCGACTTCACGTTTCCCGCAGGGCGTCCGAGCTTGCGCAATAATGCCTGTCTGTCTGTCGCTGTTGAAATGTTTGGAGTATAAAGGTTAAATTAAAAAAAAAAGGGTGGGGGGGGTTTAAAGCCTTCAAAACCATTAACATTTGGCTATATCATTCAAGAATCAATACCAATGCAGTCTTTGAAGGAGAGTGGTTAAAGCTAGATCTTAAGCAAGAAATAAAACACAAACACAAACACAAAAAACAAGAACAAAGAAAACTACAGATGCAAAAAGAACAGTATGGTGAGGACCAGAGGGAAAAGGGGTGTGGGAGGTAGGAGAGGGGAGGGGGGGGATAAACAGTGAGGAGAGGACACCTGACTTGGGGTGCTGATCACACCGTACATTATACAGCTGATATATTAGACCAGCGGTTCTCAACCTATGGGTCACGACCCCGGCGGGGTCGCCTAAGGCCATCGGAAAATACATAATGCATATCAGGTATTTACATTCCGAATCATAACTGTAGCAAAATTACAGTTATGAAGTAGCCACCAAAATTATTTTTTGGTTTGGGGTCACCGCAACATGAGGAACTTAATTTTTTTTTGAAGTGAGAAGAAAGGAGATAGTGAGACAGACTCCCGCATGCGTCCCAACTGGGATCCACCAGGCAACCTGTCTGGGGCTGATGCTTGAATCAACTGAGCTATTTTTAGCGCCTGGGGCTAATGCTCAGACCCACTGAGTTATCCTCATTGCCTGGGCCACGCTTGAACCAGTCGGGGTCACGGCATTAGAAAGGTTGAGAACCACTGTATTAGACCCTACATAATTTTATCACTTTCACCCCAATAAAGTCCATAAAAATGGAAGGAAGGAAGGAAGGGAGGGAGGGAGGGAGGGAGGGAGGGAGGGAGGAAGGAAGGAAGGAAGGAAGGAAGGAAGGAAGGAAGGAAGGAGAGGTCCCGCCCGAGCAAAATAATTTCATTTTCGTGACGTATTTTCCGAGGAAAAGTTTCAGGAGGTTAAACGTCATTGCAAATAATCCCGGCCCTTGAGTGCTCTGAAACACAGTGGCGGTCCAAGTTACTTCGAGGCGAATACTTTCCGACAGCTCCTTTACTTGGAAAGGTAGATGTATCCTTCATTTTCTCCTAACAACATACAGGTGAAACAATTCATCCCATAACCTATATACAGGCTTCAAGTTATTTAATCAACACACATTCTCACGTCATCAAGTGTCTGAAATCCCATTGGCGTCTGGGTTATCTCAAACTCGGAGCGAACGTGATCGTCTTAAAATATAAAGTTCACAGCAGCGGCTTTCAATGGTCGTTGTACGACAGTATCAGCAATCATCCTAACACGTTGTTAACTGGCCAGTGCGCCGTGTGATGAGATGACTTTCAAAGACAGCGTGACAGATTTTCAGCAATGTCCGGAATGAAAAAATGCGGCACGTGACAAGTAGGAATCTATCTGCGAGGGTCCACTGATTTTAGTTACTACATAAGAAAAATAAAAGGTTAGATAGTGATTGAATAACCAGCATCACCACCAAGTTCCATGCTTTAAATATCTTCACCTTCTCGAGGAAAGAGAACTGATCGTACACAAACACACCCGTCCTTTCAAACATGGTGTGTGGTCTCAATAATACTGATAATAAATTGCCTTCCAGTCCCTACATGGACACTTAGCATCTACGAGTGGTGAGGAGGTTGGTTCCGTGTGCATCCTCAAATTGCGGAGGTTTGGTGTGCCAAATGCTTGTTCAAATTGTGTTCTGTATGCCATGGGAGGCGCGGCTGGGTCAGCCCGCTGTGGCGTTGCATCGGCCAGTGGGATCCAGGACAGCTAAGCTGCTGTGCACACGTGCCTGCTGCGGGGTAGACAGAGGACCCCCACCCTGTCTGCACTGGAGGTGGACACCCCCCCTTCACACGCCTCACGCATTCACGCGGGTGCGTGTACTTCCATCACGAAAGGTATACGTCTAACGTCTAACGTGTCTTTCTACATGCTGGTCACCTTGGCTGTTTTCCCACGGGGTCATGGTGGGGCTCCTGGCGGGGCTCTCTGGGGGACAGGGCAGAGACTGGATCCCAGTCCGAGGTGCTGGCCGCACTTGGCTTTGCCCAGGGACGCTCCTCCTGTGTCTCTGTCACACAAAGGAGCTGGAGCAGCCACAGGACGTCCCTGGTGTCCCCAGACACACAACAGCTAAGAGCTCCCTCCTCCGTCCGGCTTCTGTGGGGGACACTGGCAGGACAGCCGGGAGGAGGAGGAGCAGCACATCTGCATCCAGGGCTTCCAGAGAATGTTCCCCAGGGACAGCTGGTTGGGGACCTCCCGCACGGTCTGCGTGTGCCGCGCCACGGCCTGCTGCACGGCCTCCAGGACTTCCCAGAACCGCGGCTCGGTGCTCGGCGTCAGCGGGGTCGTCTCCCCGGGGTCTCTGGAAAGGTCGAAGAGCAGGGGCGGGTCGTGGCGGGTGACGAAGTGGCTGTGGCAGAAACACACGTGCGTGGGGAAGCAGCCATTGGCGTCCTCGGGGCTGAAGTTGGGCGTGAAGAAAAAGGCTTTCCAGATGGACGTGCCTGCGGTCGACAAGGACAGAGTGGGGGTGGTGTCATGGGTCGAGCATCACCACCCAGCGGGCCACGCCCAGAAATCACACCGGTCCCAGCTTGGAGGAGGACAGAGAAAGAACACCCCCCGACCTCTCGGTCACAGAGGGGGTCTGTGCGTTTCTCCCGCGGAAGCTTCAGAAAGCGGAAGCGTCTGAACAGAAACAGCGGAACATGCATTCCTGCTCAAAGAATGCAGACGGAGCTGAGGATGCAGCCAGAGCACGCTTATTATGTGCTATTTGTTTGAGAGAGAGAGAGAGAGAGAGAGAGAGAGAGAGGAAGAGAGAGAAGCATCAACTCACAGTTGCGGCACTTTAGTTAAGTTCATTGATTGCTTTCTCATATGAGACTTGACCAGGGGGCTCCAGCTGAGCCAGTGACCCCTGGCTCAAGCCAGCGACCTTGGGCTCCAAGCCAGCGACCCCCATGCTCAAGTTGGCAAGTCGGCGCTCAAGCCAGTGACCTCGAGATTTTGAACCTGGGACCTCAGCATCTCACGCGGACACTCTATCCACTGCACCACCGCCTGCTCGGGCTATGGTGCAAAGTAAGGACATCGTAACCATGATATTCCTTTCTGATTTTGGATCACTGATTCATTCATTCATATTCTCTCTTTCCCTCTCTTCCTCTCTCTCTCTCTCTCTCTCTCCTCCTCACTTTCCCCCAGTCTCTAATTTATTACCTAATGCTGTACCGGGGAGAGGATAAAGAGCCTATTTGGGTCAGCACTGAACTCAAACCGGACTGTCACTTTAGCCCCACAAGCGGGCACACCATAAATACACAGTGACCAGCAGCCTAGTGGCCCCCAGCTGAGCCTCTCCTGTTATCCAACGTCCACAGTTTAAACTGACAGCCTGGGTTTCCACTTGAAACAGGTTGGCTCGCCGCTATGGGCGTGCAACTTCAGACGCACACACACGCACACGCCTGCCCAGACATCGAGAGCAGTCTTACGCACACGGAACCTCACTTAACGTTTTATTTGCTCCGCCCTGAGACAGCCCGGACACAGGCAACCCGCCCACGTCTGTGCGTCAGGGACTGAGGACAGGACGGACCACCAAGGGGGAACGGCCATGACCTTTGTGACCGGACTTGCGGAAGTCTGTGCACTTACTAAAAAGTATTGAAACGTGGAGTTGGACGGTTGTGTGTCCACAGAGGTGTTAAACATCCCAAATTAGGGCAATTCACCGATCCCAGAGCAGGATGGGTAAACCGTTTTGAAAATGTAAGTTCTGGGTCCTGGCTGGTTGGCTCAGCGGTAGAGCGTCGGCCTGGCGTGTGGGGGACCCCGGTTCGATTCCCGGCCAGGGCACACAGGAGAAGCGCCCATTTGCTTCTCCACCCCCACCCCTTCCTTCCTCTCTGTCTCTCTCTTCCCCTCCCGCAGCCAAGGCTCCATTGGAGCAAAGATGGCCCAGGCGCTGGGGATGGCTCCTTGGCCTCTGCCCCAGGCACTAGAGTGGCTCTGGTGGCGGCAGAGCAACGCCCCGGAGGGGCAGAGCATCGCCCCCTGGTGGGCATGCCGGGTGGATCCCGGTTGGGCGCATGCAGGAGTCTGTTTGACTGTCTCTCCCCGTTTCCAGCTTCAGAAAAGTACAAAAAAGGAAAAAAAAAATTAAAAAAAAAGAAAAGAAAATGTAAGTTCTGTATTCCGTAAAATCCCCAAATATGAACACGTTAGAAAAAGGATGTTTCCAACGATGATGAAATGATTGATGTATTCCCTGCTGAGCCAGTGACCCGTTGCTCAAGCCAGTGACCTTGGGCTCAAGCCGGCAACCCCCATGCTCAAGCTGGCAATTCTGCACTCAAGCCAGTGACCTCGGGGTTTGAAGATCGTATGTGACGATATTCTGACTTTCTGCAGAGCTGACCGCCAACCAGGCAGTCCTGGTAGAGGTCTGACAACCGTGCCTGGGTGTGAAAATCGTGGCAGATAAAGACAGAGAACCAGTGTGCACAAATGTGTTGGAGTGAGACACAAAAAGAGACAAGTGCCCCTTTTCCCGTTATCCTTATGATTTCTTTTTTAAACATCAAATCATCGTGTTGTCCACTAGCATGCCTCACACCGCTACTTAAATCCCTTTGATGACTTGCGTGTGTCATGGCCACATGCACCTGACCGGGATCCTCCCAGCATGCCTACCAGGGGGCGATGTTCTGCCCATCTGGGGTGTTGCTCTGTTGCAACCAGGGCCATTCTAGCACTTGAGGCAGAGGCCATGGAGCCATCCCTAGCGTCCGGGCCACCTTTGCTGCAATGGAGCCTTGGCTGCGGGAGGGCAAGAGAGAGACAGAGAGGAAGGAGAGGGGGAGGGGTGGAGAAGCAGATGGGTGCTTCTCCTGTGTGCCCTGGCCGGGAATCGAACCTGGGACTCTTGCACGCCAGGCCGACGCTCTACCACTGAGCCAACCGGCCAGGGCCAGTTTTATAATTTAAGGAAAGGCTTCCCCATTATGTCACCAGACCAGACCTCGTTCTTCCGGTGTCTGTGTCATCCCAGCGATGTCACCTGTCTGTGTACCTGTGCTGTCCCTCCCTACGGGGCTGAGAAGTCAAGTTAAAGAATTAAAGGCACAAGCTCCCGGGAACACAGCAGGTTGCTGAGCTATTCCCAGAGGACAGTGCAGCCTGCAGACTTATATCCTATCCTTGAGACGGTTCATGTCGAGTCACGCGGGGGCTAGAGCACCTCTCTCCTCAGGTAGACTGAGCGACGGGACGGTGCACAGTGGGTCTATTGAAAAGAACCGCAGCCCATGTCTGTGAGCCGCTGACCTCCACGCTCTACTTCCAACCCGTTAGACCAACGTCAGGTCATCAGACCAGGAAGGGGGCGTCCGAGGAGACCCCCGGAAATCACTCACAAGGACCAGAGACAAGCGCAACCCTCCCCTACGGCGCCCGTCAACGGCGAGACACACGCCTCTGTGACTGGCCCCTTCTCCCCTCTCCTGGGCAGGCTTTGGAGGTGAAATTAATTCCATCACCGAGTGAACGCAGTCATGAGTGAGCAAAGCAAGCCTTTCCCTTTATTCTCCCTGCGAACGCTGCTGTGATTGTCAACCTCACAGAGCTCCGTTTTTAGAAAGACGGTGTCTATTAATAAGGTGCATGTGAGTCACTGCCCTTTGCAATGAATTCTATTAGTACTGCTTTCTCTTGTGACTTTAAAAGAAAATAATTTGGTTTTCTTTTTTAATCACAAGAAAACATGTATCCAACACATCTGAATGGAAAACGAAGCAGTGTTTATGAGACCCGTGGGTCACAGGACGACCCCATGTCCTGGGGATTTCTGTACGGCCAGACGGTTCCCCGGGCTCTCGCCTCTATGTGGGGGTTTATTTTCGTGGAAAACATTCATCCGCTTGAAAATCCTCAGCAGCTTCTAGACCCAGGTACCTACCTGCCTTCCAGGATAAATTTCATCTGTACAATCCACACTGTCATTCTGCTGACTTTTTTTTTAATTGTTAAAACATTTTAAAGGAATTTATTGGGGGGGTAATCTTGCTGAATACAATGACCTGGGTGTCAGGTGTACAAGAGTCTAACCCATCACCTGTATTTTGTATTCTGTGTGTTCCTTTCCCTTCCCCTTTCCCTCTGGTCACCCCCACACTGCTGCCTGCTTTATGAGCTTTTTCCCCTAAATCCTTCCACCTCGTCCACCCCTCCGCTCTGACAGCCGTCAGTCGCTCCTCTCTCTGCGAGTCTGCTTCTCCTTTGTAACAGCGATTCGTACGTCCAGAGCTAAAGCCCAAATTTGGGGTACACCTGGACGAGCCAATTCCAACTCAAAAATTGCCCTTTTAATGCAAAACAAGAGAGAGAACATGATCTACGTTACAACAATGCTTCTCTGCATTCTGTTCCCGCGTCATGAGAATGAGGATATCGGGTCATCGCGAAATTATGTCATTCGACTCGCTCGGGCAACTAAATTGTAGATTTATTGTAATTACAGAACCATGAAGTGACAGAGGAGACATTGTTCGTAACAGTTAAAGGGATTTGTGTGATAAAAGGGTCAGGACAGAATTCTAGCTGTACCTTTTTGGAATAGAAGTATTTAATACGCCTGGACTTGTGATGTGGAGGCTTTCAAGCAGTCTGGATAAAAGGGGACGAAAACTGGCCCTGGCCGGTTGGCTCAGTGGTAGAGCATCGGCCTGGCGTGCAGAAGTCCCGGGTTCGATTCCCGGCCAGGGCACACAGGAGAAGCGCCCATCTGCTTCTCCACCCTTCCCCCTCTCCTTCCTCTCTGTCTCTCTCTTCCCCTCCCGCAGCCAAGGCTCCATTGGAGCAAAGATGGCCCGGGCGCTGGGGATGGCTCCTTGGCCTCTGCCCCAGGTGCTAGAGCAGCTCTGGTCGCAATAGAGTGACACCTCAGAGGGGCAGAGCATCGCCCCCTGGTGGGCAGAGCGTCGCCCCTGGTGGGCGTGCCGAGTAGATCCCGGTCGGGCGCATGTGGGAGTCTGTCTGACTGTCTCTCCCCGTTTCCACCTTCAGAAAAATACAAAAAAAAAAAAAGGGGGGGGGGACTAAAACTTATACACGTCTGCTGTCCACTCTGGTCCACTGGGACCAGGAGAGCGAGTGCCCTCCGAGGAGAGGAGGAGAGCCCGGGTCTGTTGTCTGTGACTGCCCATCGCCATGGTGTCAACACTCCCAGGGCGGCGGGCTTCACGTCGGCCATGGCATGAAGCCGGCTGGCTGGACTCCTGACCACTCAGTGGCCAGCTCCAACCTACGGCGCCTGCTGCTCCAACCCTGATGCTAAACTGCTCCTTCCTTTTCGAATGAAATCTTTGGAGGCCAGGCGGCAACATCCCCCACATGGCCACGTCCCTGAGAATTACAGACAGCGCCCGCCACGCAGCCTGGTGATGACAGACCATCCGTGAGCACAGCAGACCGGACAGGACCCCGGACGACTCACCCAACAAGCGCTCATTCATTTGAGTTCTCTCCTTGACAGGTGACTCCATGCCCACGAGAGTCACCCTTCCCTTACGCGTCCCTGCACCCTCAGCTCCGCCCAGTGGGCCGCCGCCCAGAGCGGTCAACGAGGCAAGCAGCACGGAAGTCCAGCAGTGACTTATGCCCCGACGGTTCCAGGCAGAGATCTCCAGGGAGGCTGGGCCTTCAGGCCCTCTCTGCGAGTCCGGGCAAACCTTTGCTTGGCTCCCGGACAGATGCCCACGCCAGCACAGGGCATGGCGCCCCCGACTTGCTCAATTGATACCAGTGGGTGAACACGTGCGGGAAATACCAGATAACCGAACACAAATCCGCCACTGCGACCCTTCTAACGGGGTTTCACGTGTCACCTGACAGGCGAATAAGACAGGACTCGGTCCTGGCAGGTTGGCTCAGTGGTAGAGCGTCGGCCTTGCATGCGGGGGGACCCGGGTTCGATTCCCGGCCAGGGCACATACGAGAAGCGCCCATTTGCTTCTCCATCCGCCTCCCCTCCTTCCTCTCTGTCTCTCTCTTCCCCTCCCGCAGCCGAGGCTCCATTGGAGCAAAGATGGCCCGGGCGCTGGGGATGGCTCCGTGGCTTCTGCCCCAGGCACTAGAATGGCTCTGGTCGCAACAGAG